>NC_073305.1:6316278-6338778 GCF_027595985.1 Sorex araneus
ACCTGTGAACCTCACCAACTAGCCCTGTTCCCTTCAGCCACTAACTCTATATCAGTATGCATGCATGCTGGCCCAAATTTGGTAGCTTTCTTGGTACAGCCACCAAATGCACCGGTTAATCATTCTTAAACCTGGCTTCATCCATCCCCTAATCTAGACCTTCAAGGGTTCTCCAACGTCCAGAAAATAAAACCTGTTCTCATTAGGGCTCCCAAGGCCCTTCTTAGTCTGTCTCCACCTTGCCCTTCCCGCCCCTCTTAATTTTGCTCTCTGGGATTTAGCTCTCAAAGAGTAAAGAGTAACCAGAACAATAACAAAGTATTCGTGGGCAAGCCACCCAGATCGAAGGTCAAGATTTTGCCCTACTTTGTATCCGCGTTTCAGTTAGGAGAGAGAAGCTAGAGATAAGATTGCAGGGCTCCCCATGTTCCTCTCTCCTCCCCTCCCTTAACTTCCCGAAATGGGCCTGTGTTCGGACACAGTTGTGTAGCTTGGCTTCCAACAGGGTTGGACAATACAAACAACCTGAACTGGGAGTGTTTTAAACTTTAAAAAAGTGGCCGGATGGAGAGGTGGTGGGGAGGGAGGGAGGTATACTGTGATTCTTGCTGGTGGAATATGTGCACTGGTGAAGGGATGGGTGTTCGAGCATTGTATAACTGAGACTTAAACCTGAAAGCTTTGTAACTTTCCACATGGTGATTCAATAAAAGAATAAATTATTATTAATAATAATAATAATAAAAGGGGCCGGAGAGACAGTGCAGCAGAGAGGGCACTCACCTTGCATGAACTGCATCTATTCCTGGCATCCCATGTGGTTCCCCGAGCACCACCAGGAAGTGATCCCTGACCTTAGCCAGGAGTAGCCCCAGATCGTGCTGGATGTGGCCCCCAAAACAAACAAACAAAAAGGGTGATGGTTCACCTCGCTGTATTCCAAGTCTTATCCTCCGTGATACAAGTCATTCTAGCTCCTTCCGCATCGCTCTGGACTGATACTCCGCTGCCTGATCACCCAGAGCCGAGGGAACCTGTTCCCTCATGATGACCTGAATGGCCAAACCCTACAAACACTGTGTGAGTGTGTGTGTGTGTTTTAGTCCATATTCTGGGACAGTTTTGGATCACACTTAGAAGTGGAGTTGCAGGGCTGGAGCCATAGCACAGCGGGGAGGGCGTTTGCTTTGCACGCAGCTGACCCGGGTTCAGTTCCTGGCATCCCATATGGTCCCCGCAGCACCACCAGGAGTAATTTCTGAGTGCAGAGCCAGGAGTAACCCCTGAGCATCGCCGGGTGTGACCCAAAAAGGCAAAAAAAAAAAAAAGAAGTGGAGTTTCTGGGACACGGGTACATGTTCTTCCTCTACTGTTACTGGACTCCGCCCAACTGTCGCCTAGAAGCACTGGACCATTTTTCAGGCTTCCAAAGATGTGGGCATGCCCACCACCCCGCACTCCTACGGGCACTGAGGAGTGACTTTGACCTGGTGCTGTTTCCGTTTGCTTTCTCCAGATGCCACCAAAGGGGAAATCTTTGCTTCTGTGTCGGTTTACTTCTGTTTCCCTTTCTGCGCATCTAGCCTTGCTTCCATTGATTTTTGCTTTTTAATTGGTAACAAGGATTAGTATCAGGGACTGGAGCGATAGCACAGTGGGTAGGGCATTTGCCTTGCACTCGGCCAACCCGGGTTCGAATCCCAGCATCCCATATGGTCCCCTGAGCACCGTCAGGGTTGATTCCTGAGTGCAGAGCCAGGAGTGACCCCTGGGCATCACCAGGTGTGACCCAAAAAGCAAACAAAACAAAACAAAACAAAACAAAAAAAGAATTAGTATCAGACTTCACTCACAGGGCCAGCGACCCTTGTGATGGTAGCATGAACCCTGCCCCTCCTGGAGCTCAGGCCCTCCGCCATGAGCTCACCAACCAGCCTCGGGCTCTGACAACGCACAGGCGTCTGCCAGTTTGGTTGGTTGGTTGGTTTTGGCCTTTTCTTGTTAACTTGTAGGAGTTGATTTTGGCTTCTTTTTTGTGGGGGTGTCCACACCCGACGATGCTTGGGGTTACTCCTGGCTCTGCACTCAGGAGTCACTCCTGGCGATGCTCGGGGGACCATATGGGATGTCGGGGATCGAACCCGGGTCGACCGTGTGCAAGGCAAAAGCCCTCCCTGCTGTCCCATCGCTCGGGCCCCAGGCCCCAGAATTGACTTAGATACCCCGGCTTTGAACCTTTGATCCGTTCTGCACATGCCAAATGTCTCCTTGCCTCACCTGCACCTCTGCGGGACACGTTTGTCCCCGTAGGTTTGACCCTCGTGCTCGTGGTGGGGCCTCAATCAACATGTTCCTTCGTGGCTTGTTCTTTTCATGTTTCCCTGAAGCAGCCTTTTCTCACCCACAAGATCTTAAATATAATCTTCTACACTTATGAAAATTCTAACATTTTCCTTTTTCTTTTTGGCACTTCCAATCCACTGAAAATATGTTTTGTGAACTGAGATGGAAGCCTTATATTTTCCAGAATCCCACAGCCCGAGAAAGAAGCCACTCACGCCCACACATGTGCATGAGTGTGTCAAATCAGTTCCTAAAAATAAGGAGAGGGCCATCTCTCCATGGGCAGAACCCCAGGCACTAAACTGGGCTCCTCTCCCGAGCCCACCCCTCGCTGTGCCCCCCCTTGCCCTGTGCTCTGGCCGCCCTGGGCTCCCACTTCGGTGCCTTGGAAAATTTACAGGCTTATCATAGAACTAGTGTCTGGGGCTGGGCAGCTGGTGGCTGGTGAGTGGTTGGGAAAGACTTAGCAGAGCTGATTTACTGCACGTGCGTCTTCGAGAGACTGAAGGAGCCACTGACACTAGTCTCCCCCCACCCAGCACCCCTGTCCTGGGGCAAGATCATCATTAAAACTTTTCTCATGGGACCGGAGGCAAGGCAAATTATATCATATTATAGCACAGCAGGTAGGGCATTTGCCCTGCACGCAGCCGACCTGAGTTCGATTCCTCCATCCCCCTCGGAGAGCCTGGCAAGCTACCGAGAGTATCCCACCCGCACGGCAGAGCCTGGCAAGCTCCCTGTGGCATATTTGATATGCCCAAAACAGTAACAACAAGTCTCACCATGGAGACGTTACTGGTGCCCGCTCGAGCCAACCGATGAGCGACGGGATGACAGTGACAGTGATACAGTGATCATAGAACACCTGGGAGACTGACGGTCACTGTCAGGAATTGGTGTCAAACTCCACCGAACACCAAAAAAATAAAACCTACTGGCCTTATTTGTTCCCCATAGTATGATGAAGTCAGAACTGAAAGGCAAGAAGAAAGCTTCATAGAATGATCACAACGGAAAGAATCATAATTCGGAATAAATGATGGCGCCAAGAAATTTGTAATATCATGAAATATGTATGTCTGAACAACAACAAAAGCGTCACTTATCAAAACTTCTGCGATGTCGCTGACTCGTAGCACTAAACCGCATTAATTTCCAAGCCTGCTTGTTCTCTAGCGTTTTTAAATGACATCGTCTAATGGGCTGTGTCTGGCTCACGGGAGTGCTATTAATTTTTGCACACCCGCCACCCCGGTGCCTTCTCTCCAGCAGAAGGATGAGCTGCTCGTTCGGATTGTTTCCTAAGCGGGTTCCTATTTGCGTATCCCAGTTAGTGACGAGTTGTTGTAAGCAGTGAAGCATTAGAGGTGTGTGTGCCCATTAAGGGTCAGGAAGGTCCCCTCCCTCTTCCCTCAGCGTCTTACGGGGTGAGGGTCCAGTAAGACAAGAAAAGGAAATCCAGGGCTCGAAAGAGACCACCGAGGTTTGGAAGGAATCCGGGAGGGGCTCCTGAGCATTTCATTTGTTTCTGGCCCTTGGACTCGTGGGCCCAGAGGAAACGTCCCTCCGTCCCCTTCTCCGTCTGATTCCCATCGGGTCTTTCTCAAGAAGAGCCAATGAGGGGCTGGAGCAATAGCACAGCAGGGAGGGCGTTTGCCTTGCATGCAGCCGACCTGGGTTCGATTCCCAGCATCCCATAGGGTCCCCTGAGCACCGCCAGGGGTAATTCCTGAGTGCAGAGCCAAGAGTAACCCCTGAGCATCACTGGGTGTGACCCAAAAAGCAAAAAAATTAAAAAATCAAAAAAAAAAAAAAAGAAGAGCCAGTGAGCATGCAGTGAGACTGACGCTTCCCGGCTGGTTCCCGGACAGGCACCTTTGAAACACCACAGCCAGGCCAGAGATGAGATTATTATTAGATCCATTCAGAGCCAATGACTCGTGGCTGGCACGTGGAGCTACGATCAGGGCAGGAGAAGGGAGTGGTGGCACCCCTGTGTCCCTAACGGTGCTGCCCACACTGGCCCCGTCCCTGCCGGTCAGCCTCGGCCATGGTCTGGAATCCCGGCTCTCTTCCTTCAGCCCCCGGGGGACACTTGTCCCCAGCTGGTGGGGGGGGGGTTCGAGAGACACCCCCGTGTCCACTCCCACCCTCTTTGGAACTGCCTGGGGTCGAGACGCACTGCCAGGGCCACACTGCCCTCCGCTCTGCAGGGGAGGGTCCAACAGAGGCCCCGTGTCCCCCGTCCACTGCCCGGGGAAGAGGCGCCCCCAGGCCAGGGCTCCCCGAGAAACACGGAGGCTCGGCTGTCGCTGCACCTGGCCCCCCGCTTGCTGATCCCGACTTCCTGCTCCTTCCTGTCTCGGGAGGGTCTGGGGGGCTCAGCTCTGGGAAACCCCTATCCCGAGGGGCTCAAACCCACCTCCGCACCTTAAAACCTCCCCAGGCCCCCTGCTCCGCCGGGAAATCTGCTGAGTTCAGGGACGGCCCGTCCCTGATTTGCCCAGTGCCCGCCTGTCCTGCCCGGGAGAGACCTCGGGGGGCCCCGTCCGAGGGGCTGCTGCATCAGACGCATTTCTCTCCCTCCCTCTGCATGCTCTCAGCAGCTCACCCGGGCTCGGGACACGTGAGGATTCGAACCCCAGCTCCAGGCGCCCCTGTGCCAGATTCCGGCCCCCCCTCCCCGAGACCCCGGGAAATGGGCTCAACCCACCCTCCCCGGGACCGGAGCAATAGGACAGCGGGGAAGGCGTTTGCTTTGCATGCAGCTGGTCTGAGTTTGAGCCCCGGCATCCCCTGCGGTCCCCGGAGTTTGTCAGGAGTGACACCTGAGCACAGAGCCGGGAGCAGCCCCTGGGCACTGTGGGGTGTGGCCCCACAACCAAAACAAGCAAAGAAAAAAAGGGATGAAATGTCTGTGGGCCGTTTACAGACTGTCAGGATGTCGGTGGGGGCAGGGGGGTGGCTGAGGGGGCCAGCCTCACTGACCCGGGGAGTCGGGGAGTCGGGGTGTGGGGACAAGCTGCAGAGCTCAGAGCGCGCGCTCCCGCTCGCAACCCCTCACTCCCTCCTGCGGCCACAAACGAAGCCACACTCTGAATCCACGGCGTCCCCGCCGGTGCTCTGGGTCCCGCCGACAAAGCAAAGCAATTACCAGGCACAAAAGCCCTGATTTATTTATGAAACGCCACGGACGTCTTCGAGGCGGGAAGGGGGCAGCCCGCGGAGCCGGAGCCCGGCTTGTCACGCTGTGAAAGGCTGGCTGTTGGACCCCAGCCCCCACCCCGCTCCGCCCCGAGAGCCCGTCCTCATTAGTACCCCCGGCCCGCTGCTTCCCACAATCAAATGCACCGCACGGTGGGCGAGTAATTAAATTCCGCTGGCATCGGAGCAGAAAGGGGTGGACGGCCATTGTGTGGGAGGCCCGAGCCGCAAACGGGCGGCCCCAAGGCCAGTCTGGGAAACGGGGAGGGGCGAGGGGGCAGGCGGGGCGCAGATGGCACCTCCTGCTGGCGCTCTGCAGGGAAGGGGCCCCAAGAACAGCCTGTCAGGGCGAGACTCAGTTTCCCCCCCGGTACAGCCAGGGGGCTGGGTCCCACACGTCATTCTCCAGGGTGGTCCCCGGGCCAGCCCCCAGAAAGCATCACCGCGCCTGTCCCTGAGCCTCCCTCCGAGCCTCGGGCCCCGCCTGCTCACACGGCCCCCAGAGGGCTTCGATGCTAGACACGGGTCCCGGGAGACGCGCTGAAAGGGGCGACAAGCCACACGGGCGGCGGGACTGACAGCTCCGCCTGCCTGGAGGGCAGCTGCTCGGTTCCTGTCACCACAGCTGACGCCGCGCCCACCTCACCCACACAGCGCCCTGCCGGCGGCTCTGCCCCCGCACCGAGGAGCAGCTCCAGGCCGGGTGCGAAATCTCACAAGCGAAAACACTCACTCTCCTCAGCCCCGCAACTGCCAAGCTGACTGCAGCGGAAAACCCGTGAGCAGCGGCCTCAGACGCCCCCCCTGCTGCCCACCCAGCCCCCAACACACGCACGCACGCGCTCACACGCTCACATGCACACACGCTTGCACACACAGACACACAGACACACTCACACACACATACACACATACTCACACATATACACACATTCACACATGCATGCACATATACACAGCCTCACACACACCCTTGCCGCGCTCTCCGAGAGGCGCGGAGGTCAGATGGGCTCGTAAAAAGCAGTTATCTACTATCCCCCGCGAATTCTTTCCTCTAGTTGGACAGTAGTGAAAATGAGGATAAAACATGATGCACTTTTATACACATGACACTTTGTAAAACTTAAAATTCTCACACGTACACACACTGTTACACATATACACACTAACACATACACACACTCACGTGTGTACAAACTCACACACACATACACTCTCACATTCACACATACACTCACACACAAACACACGTACACAATCACGTACACATACATACACTCATATACACAGACTCACATACATACACGCTCACTCTCTCTCGTACACATGCAGCCGCCGTGCCCCCTGGCAGGCACCTCCCCCCGCCCCCCGAACGGTCAGTTCCAGGGGCCTCTCCCTGGGGACACGGTCCAGGCCTCTGTCCTACTTTCTCCCTGTCGCTGTGAGGCGGAGAGGAACCAAACAGGGCGAGAGACTCAGCCGTGGGAGGAGGGAAGCCGGGGTGGAGGGGCCTTCCCCAGAGGAGCGAGGCCTCGTGGGACAGTCACCGGTGCCCTGCAGGGTGGCATTAGGGGGCCACCGGCGCCCTCTGACCAGCATCTCGGGCAAAGGCCTGCGCTGCAGTGACGGGCAGTGGCACAGGGCACGGGGCACGGGGCGCAGGGCACGGGCGGAGAGGCCATTTGCCTGAGTCCTGTCTGGCACCACGTGGTCCCTGACGTCACCGGGTGTGACTGGAGGAGGTCCCCGGCACTGCCTGGTGGCTCCTGGCATCCTTGGGGACGGGGAGGCCCTGGGGGACGGAAGCCACTTAAACAGGAAGTCCCAGGACAGCTGGGGTTGTGGGTGGGCAGGCACGCGCATGTGTGAGTGCACACGTGTGTGTGAGCATGTGCATGTGTGAGTGCCCACATGTGTGCATGTGTGTGAGTGCACATGTGTGTGCATGTGTGTACGTGTGAGTGGGCATGTGTGTGCATGTGCATGTGTGAGAGCACACGTGTTTGAGCACATGCGTGTGTGAGTGCATGTGTGTGTGCATGTGTGTGTCTGTGGTGCACAAAGTTCGCACCTCCAGGTCTAGTGTCAGAAGGTGAACAGACGGGCGGCAGCAGCAGTCTGGCTCAGCATCGGGGACGAGGGGCCCCACGGGCCCCCACAGCTGCCCTCGTCCCGGGGTTCTGCCTGTCTGTGTCGAGGCCGAGGCCTGAAGTCACGGCCCCCAGAGCGGCCTCGGTGGGGGGGGGGGCGCAGGACATTCCGCAGCGGGAAGCCCCGGGCGGGCTGCGGGGTCATGTCTCCGTGGGGCGTTCCCGGGACCCGGGGCAGGAGCCATGCTCGGGGCAGCGGCGGGGTCAGGCCCGCGCCCGGGCGGGAGCGGGAGCCGCATGTGGTTCATGGGGGCGCTGGGGCTCTGGCCGCTGGGGCTGCCCCTCCCTGGGCTCTGCCGGCTGCCGGCTCGGGCTCCCGGTGGCTGCCGAGTGGCCTGGGCAGGAAGCTGGGGGCCTGGGGGTCTGACCCCCTGACGAGGGTCAGACCCCCTCATCTGCCAGGGGGTCTGGCAGCGCAGGGAGACCGCCGGGGAGGAAGCGGCTGGAGCGAGAGAGCGGGACGCCCCTCCCCGCCCTTCCCCGCTTACGGACGGGAGGACCCGGCCTGGCCCAGCACCACCGAGCTGCAGCCGACCTGCGTCCCCCCAGCGGGGCATGGCCGGGCGGGTCCGAGTGAATCAGGCGTGAGGCAGGCGGCGTGCTCCGGGTACCCAGAACCCCTGGGAAGGCGGCCGCTGCGTGGCCAGCGTCCCGAGGGGGCTGGAAGCTTCTCCCGCCTCCTGCAGAGGCTCCATGGGACGGGGGACACGGCCACCGAGCCAGGAGCCCCCACGGGGGAGAGGCGCCCCCACGGGCACCACCGGGGCACAGGCCGGGCTGCCGTGTGAAGGGCCCGCGGGCCGACGCGTCACCATCTCCCTGCACACCCCCCTCCCAGCCGAGAGCCACAGGCGGCCGCCAGCTCAGGCTTCTCCCTAGATTCACCCATTCCGAGGGACGCGGCCGCAGTGGCCCGGAATCTGGCACCGCCGGGCCCCGAGGGCCACTGGGCCTGTCGCTGGCCAGGCCGGCCCCGCTGCCCCCTTTGTTCCCGGCTGGCGAGGGCGGCGGGAGCTCAGCTGTGGATGTTATTTTCCACCCTGTTACCCTCCGTGACTGCCGAGGCCGCTGTCAGCCCGAATGAGCCTGGAAGATTGATCTCCCTCGCCCCTGAGCTCGGCTCCGAGGAGCCCCTTCACTTCCGGAGGCCCCGCTGACCCCAGCACACAGCCGCGGCGGCGGTGGGGGCGGAGGTGGGGGGCAGCCAGGCACAGCACAGTCGCCTCTCTCCTCGCTCGGCCTCCCCCCCTCGGCCACGTCTGCAGCATGGAGAGCGGGGCCGTTTCAGGTGAAGAGGGGGCGCCGTCCCTGGCGCGGGCAGCCGGCCCGCGGGCACATGCTGCCCCTTCCAGAAGCAGCGAGTCCAAGGTGGCTCGGTTTTGAATCACCGTGTCCGCTCCAGATACCCCGGGACTGGCACCAGGCTGACGGGGGCGGGGAGGGGGGCGGCAGGGAGAGGGGCGCCCTGTGCATGCGTGTGCACGCGTGACCTGGCCAGGCCGTGCGGGGCACCAGCTCTGTGGGGGCACTCGCCCGTCCTCCCCACAGCCGCTCTGGGCGTGTTCTCTCGCGGGCAGGGCTGGCCACAGCGGGCTGCGCCCAGGGTCACTCCCGGCTCTGCACTCGGGGGTTTCTCCTGCCGGGGCCTGGGAGCTGGTGACACACCCAGGTCAGCTGCAGCGAAGGGTGGGGCGAGCGCCTCCCCGCGCCCTCCCCCGTGCTCTCCGGCCCCTGGGTTATTTCTGTCCCCGTCACACCAATGGGGAAACTGAGGCACCGGGCGGTGAGTGGTGGACCCGGGAACCGAGGAACTGCAGAACTGCCCAGGGCACCCCCTGGCACGCGCCCCCCCCCTTGCTCCCACACTCCCGGGGTGGTCCTGGGCACCCCAGCTGGGGGAGAGGGAGGCGGGGCTCCCGGGAGCGAGTCTATACCTCGGAGTGTGCTGGGCCCCCCCTGTTGGTTTCGAGGTCAGTGAGACGTTCTCGGGGTGCCCGGGGCCTGTTCCCACCACACTCGGCCTCTGGGGGCTGTGGACGCCACTCAGGAAACACTCTGGGCCTCCAGGCCCGACTGTCCCTGCAGAAACCCAGCCTGAGGACGCCGCCGCGAGCGTGGCAAAGGCGGGTCTGCCCCGACGCTTCTGGTGGGCCGGAAGCCGTGAGCGTCCACGCAGGAGATGGGCCCACGGAAGGGCCCGGCACAGAGACGCTGGCGGGAGAGGGGCTGGGGGGACGCTCACGGGTGGCAGGACCTGGGCAGGGACGTCATCCGCACAGCCTGAGCCCAACCAGGGGTGGACAGCGCCCAGACCCGCGTCCACACGTGTGCCCAGCCACATGGGCAGGTCTGTGTGCCCACTCGGACGCCGGGACCGGAGTGGGGGGGATGGAACCCCCCCGGCACCTTCTCCGGGGGTGGGAGTGAGCCTCCAGCCCCCCCAGCCCCCGCCACCCCCCTCAGGACACGAGCTGCCGGCCCCGTTTCGTGCTTGTGCTGCGGCTGGAGAGGGGTCGGAGGCCACCGGCCACGCCCCAAGCCCCGGGTGTGGCCGGGCAGCGCCGCCCGCCGGGCCCACCTTCTTGAAGAGCCGGACGACGTCCTCGCTGATCTGGGCCAGGCGCACGGTGACGTTGCTGGTGAAGATGTCGTTGAGGGTGGCGTGGTCCCGGCTCTCCCGCCGCGTCTGGTGCAGGACCAGGTACCAGCAGCTCACGGGTGAGAGGAGGTTCTGGTCCTTCCTGGGGAGACAGGCACGGGTGGGCCTCACGCGCCCCGGGGGCCGCCCGCAGCAAGGCCCCTGGGGGGGTTTCTGGGACACCGATGCTGGGGACGCCCCGGGCCGGCCCGTCCCCGAGGCCAAACCCTGGGGCGAGTTGCTCGGCTCTGCGGAGAAACAGCACGGGCTGACCCCCCACCCCCCCAGACGGGGACCCTCGGTCAACTCCTACCCCTCCCGGAACCCAGGCTTCTCTGGGGGCGGGGGACCAGGCCATGCTCGGGGGGGGGGGGGGGGGAGAGGGTCCGGGACCACTCGGGCCCCGGAACAGTGGGCCCAGTGCTCAGCCCTGTGGCGCTGGGCCGTCTCTGGGCTTAAGCCTGCCCGGGCTCAGGATCGAACTGGGGTCTCTGCCCCTCAGCCTCTGCCCGCCCGGAATCCGGCTCCGGGAGCGCCCAGCCTGGCAGCGGTGGGGCGGGTGCACGTCTCAGGGGAAGGGCAGGCACTCAGGCCCACCTGAGCCAGAAACTGGGGGTCTCTGACCGCCACGGAGCAGGCCCGCCGTCTCCTGATGCTCCAGTCACGGAGGAAGGGGGCGGCCTCTCCGCGGGGGCTTCACCCGCCCACAGGCCAAGACCCGGGAGGGGAGGCAGGGGGAGAGGCCAGAGACGGTCTCGGGGTGTCCCCGGGGGCCACCCTCTCGCTCTGCTCTAGACGTTGGGACGGTCCAAAGTGGGCAGAGGCCTGGCCACTACTAGAGGGGCGTGCCCCAGGCCCCCCGCCCACCAGCTCTAACCTGCCCTCCATGGCCAAGGGGGCGGGGCACGGTCTGCTCAGGAAACTGCCCCCTCCCTCAGCATGTTCTTCTTCAGGGGGGGGCCACCCCTGGCAGTGCCCAGGGCTTCCTGCTGGCTCTGCACTCCGGGATCACGCCTGGGGCTCGGGGGACCGTATGGGATGCCAGGGATTGAACCCGGGTAGGTGCATGCCAGGCACGTGCCCTCCTCCCCGTTGTACAATGGCCGCGGCCCCGTTCTCTCAGCATTTCTGGGGCAGCCAGTGGCGGTGCCAGAGGGGGTGCAGCAAGGATCCCCCAAGGCCCAGAGGACGGCAGGCCAGACGGGGCGGCCCGACCTGGAGGCATTTTCTTGGTGGCATCGAAAAGTCCAAAACCATTTGGTGTCAGAGGGGCCCAGGGCTCCCGGTCTGGGTTCAGGGATGGGCGAGGGCACTGGGAAGTGTCCGGGAACCAGGGGAGCCCTTTGGTTGCTGGGAGACCCGAGCAGGAACCACTCGGGGCCGTGGCCGAGGCGGGCACGAGCAGGGCCGTGGTTCAGCTTCTGCTGCCCTGTTTGGCCCCAGCCCAGACTTCCAGACCCAAGGCCAGGGCGCCCATCCCCCGTGTCTCGCTTTCATTACTGCTGGTGTCAGGCCACGTCTCTGGGCACTGGGTGCGGTGACCCGCCCAGACAGCCCCCACCTGCGCTGTGGAAGTCGAGGAGAGAGGCGTGTGGGTGCCACTTCGGGCAGGGGTGAGGTAGGGGGTCACTCAGCTGGGGTGAGGTTATCACCCAGCAGCTGGGGCTGGAGCGGCAGGACAGCGGGCAGGGCATTTGCCTTGCATGCGGCCAACCCGGTTCAGCCCCCGGCATCCCACATGGTTTTCTGAGCCTGTCAGGAGTAATTCCCGAGCACAGAGCCAGGAGCAAGCCCCGAGTACCGCCAGGTGTGGCCCCCAAACAAAGCATCTACCAGAAGAGAAAAATCCCCAGTTTCCCTGCTCTGGCCGGGCGTCCCTGCCGGCCACCAGGCAGAGAGACGGTGGTCACACGAGGACCCCAGTGGATGGAGCGGACCCCAGGCCCCACACACAGGCCAGAGAAGGCCCCGGTCCTGAAGCACACGGTCACGGATGTGACCAAAGAGGATCTGCCCTTTGTCATCCCAAAAGCACACCCCGAGGTCTCCGCTGACCCCAGCTCTGGTCACCGTCCCCAGCAAGTTCCCCCCAGACCACCCTGGGGGCGCCCATGAAAGACTCGCCCCACACGCCAGCCGCGGTGGGAGAGCAGCCCAGACCACCGTGTGCGTGAGCAGCCCGTGGCCGGGAGCCTCAGCCGACACTCCCCCCTGCAGACCCTCTCGAGAAGGACTTCAGGGAGGACACGGCCAGGACGGTGACACACAGCCCAGGAGTCACCAGTGTCAGGAACACCACTGCAGGGCCGTGAGAGGGCCTGGGGCCGCTGGGGACCGTTGACTAGGTGACCTGGACATCGAGGAAGACTGGAGATGGGCGGGGGCAGTTACCAAAGAGCCACCAAGGACTTGCGGGGTGGACAGCGGCCAGTGGCCGCTCTCCTCCTGCGTCCCATCGGGTAACAAACTGGGCACCAGGTGGACGCTGCACAGCCTCCCCTGGGCGGGGGACCCCAGGAGGCCAGGGAGATGCACAGTGGGGGGCGGCTGTGAGCGGAGGGGCCCACCGCGGGCGGGGGACCCAGCACGGTTCCGGAGTGTGGGGGAGGCCGGAGTCCAGCACGAGGGAGGAGGCTCCGGGAGAACACGGCCGTCATCCTCTCACGCGCAAAGTCCTGGGAACAAGAGTCGCGGGGGGGGGAGCCCGGCCCTGGCCAGGCCCCTTGTCCCCCCCGGGAGTGAGACCCCTTTGCCCTGAGCGCGGCTCCCGTGCGTGAGGCTCCGGCCGTCTGGGCCTCAGCCTTCCCCGGCCCCCGCCTCCGGGAGACCCCACCTCTGTGTCCTGTCCGGGCGCCCTGCCTCCGCGTGCACTCATCCCCGCGCACCCCGGCTCCACGCACCCCGTCTCCGTGCACCCCCATCTCCACGCACCCCGTCTCTGCTTGCCCCGTCTCCACTCGCCCCGTCTCTGCTCGCCCCGACTCTGTGTGCCTGTCTCCACTCGCCCCGTCTCCACTCGCCCCATCTCTGTGCACCCCGTCTCTGTGTGCCCCGTCTCTGTGTGCCCCGTCTCCATGCACCCCGTCTCCACTCACCCCGACTCTGTGTGCCCGTCTCCACGCACCCCCCTCTTCACGCCTGTCTCCAGGCACACCAACCCCGTGGGACCCGCGCCTTTCCTAGCGCCTGACCACAGGTGACGGGCAGGCCCGCCTCTGTCCAGCCCAGGAGGCAAACCGAGCCCCACTGCCCCCTCACTCCCTGCTCAGCTGGCCGTGGGCTGGTCAGACAATGCCCGGTGCCCGAGGCCCTGCGCCCGGCCCGCCCAGCCTCCACCCACCACGGCTCCGCGCTGGGCTCTGACCCTCCCTGGCTCCATCCGACCCGCTCAGCCCCGCACTTGGGCCCAGGCACAGCTTGGCACAGGCCGCTGACAGGTGTAACGGGGCCAGCGGGCTCGCAGAGGCAGGACGGTGGGTTTTGACCCTCACAGGAGTAAGGATGGGCACCCCCAGGTGCAAACGTGAGGCGCTGCATGCAGGAACCTTCTAGAAGGCAAAGACATGGAGAGGAAGCTGGCCCTGGGGGCGAGGAGCTGGATAGTGTGGAGGGGTTGCACTGGACAGCCTAGAAGGAGAGGATGAGCCTCGGGACTGGATGCTTCCAGGAGTTTCCAGGAACTTCCAAAAGCTTCCGGAAGCTTCCATAGCAGATGTGGGCCTTCCAACGCTGGAGGCAGGAGTTGGTGATCAGGACACGCAGAGCTGGTTTATTCTGGGCTGGGGGGAATCTGTCCTGTGTCTTCCCTCCTCCTGGGAGTTTGCTGCCCACCCTTGGGGTCCCTCGGCTTATGGGAACACCACCCCGACCTCTGCCTCCCTTGGCACAGGACATTCTCCCCGGGGGTCTGTGGCCCCGATGCCCCCACTGTGCGGAGCCGGCATGGCTGGGCCCACCTCCCTGCACCAGCCCAGCTAAGACCCCCACTCAGCGGTCAAGACTTCAACGCCTGGGGGTGAGGCCCCCATTCAGCCCGAGGAAGAGAGAAACACTTTTCCCCAGTGAGAGGCCACGGGGGCGCCAGCCCCCACCCCCACCCCGAGCCAGGCTGGGGTCTGCACTCCCGCCTTCACTCCCCACCTGGAACCAAGGCCAAGGCTGGGGGCTCCCCGCGGCCCCACTGTCTCATCGGCCAGCTCCAGGGGCTGGCGAGGCTCCCACACACCTGCCTGCTGACACCCCCAGTCTCCCTGGAACCCCCAGGACAGCAGGGAGCCGGAAGGAGCACAAGGCCAGCTCGCCCCATGCTGCTCCCTGATAGGTGCTCCCTGAGAGAGGTGTTCCCTGTGAGAGGTGCTCCCTGATAGGTCCTCCCTGAGAGAGATGTTCCCTGTGGGAGATGCTCCCTGTGAGAGGTGCTCCCTGAGAGAGGTGTTCCCTGAGAGGTGCTCCCTGCGAAACATGCTCCCTGTGAGAGATGCTCCCTGAGAGGTGCTCCCTGTGATAGGTGCTCCCTGTGAGAGATGCTCCCTGTGAGAGGTGCTCCCGGCAACCCTCTGTCCTGCCCGTGTGCCCGTCTTCACCCCTCCCCCTCCACCCCCCCATCCTGTTCCAGACAGTGAAGCTGCCCAGGGCCGGGCTGGGCCTTTCCTGCAGGGAGGAGTCTGGCTGAGCAGAGTCCACGCCCTGCGGTCCTCCCTGTGGGCTCCTCCACGAGGCTGCCTTGCCCCTGCCCAGGCTCGCTGCCCCCCTCTCACCGGGCCACGCTCCCCGGACACGCTCCGTGCAGCCGCCGCCTGCAGGGCCACCGAGGAGGCAGCACGGAGTGAGCAGGGCAGGGGCGGGAGCACGGGGAGCACTCGGCTGCCCTGCAGCCTGGGGGCAGAAACGGTCACCGCAGCCTGACTTCCGCTGAAGAGGTAAGCAGGGAGGAGGCACCGTGGAAAGGGAGCACTCGCCGGGAGCCGCGCTGCCAGTTCCTCCTCCAGCCTCATTAGGGGGACCAGGGGGCTGTCCCGGGCTCCCGGGCTGCCCTCGGGGACCCCCATGCCCCCCGTTCTAAGGGGCACCCACGGGCACAGCCTCCCGCAGAGGGTGACAATAGCCCCCGATGCCTCCGTGCTCCTGTCTCAGGCCGGGGACCCCGTCAGGGCCTCCCCTTCCCTGCGGGGGCTTCCCCGGGCTCCTCACGACTCTCCCCCGGGCCCCGGCAGGCCCAGGTCCTTCAGGGACTTCAGTCGGATTCGCCGGGGCGCAGTTACTCGTGCGGGCAGTGCTGGTACTTTGTACCACTTTCTGAGAGACGGACACAGCCCCGGCAGAGGACAGAGCACGCGGACCCGCCCAGGGCTGGGGAGGAGGACATGGGCACAGGGCAGAGGCGTGCAGGAGGGAGCACGGGGGAGGGAGCACGGGGAGGGAGCACGGAGGAGGGAGCACGGAGGAGGGAGCACGGGGGAGGGAGCATGGGGGAGGGAGCACGGGGAGGGAGCATGAGGGAGGGTGAAGTTCCGGGCAGGCGCGGCCCCCAGAGGAGCGGCCAGGAGGGAAGAGCCCAGAGGCGTCTGTCCAGCTGTGGTGGCCCTGACCGCGCACAGAGCTGCCTCTTTAGCAACCTTCTGAGGCCAGGGCCAGAGGAAGCCCGGCTGGGCGGCCAGCGGGGTCGTCTCCTTTTGGGTCACGGACTGAGTCTGTGGCCGGCAGCGGTCATTAGCCGCTGACTCTTCAGTCTGCCGTGGTCACTGGTCGCTGGACTCTGAGTCTGTGGCCTGTGGTGGTCACTGGTCACTGGACTCTGAGTCTGTGGCCTGTGGCGGTCACTGGTCGGCTGGGTGCTCCCGGGCCCCCAGCGACGGGGCTGACGGTGAGCGGGACTGGCCTGGCAGCGGGTCCCACCGGCCAGTGTGAGCCTGAGAACCAGTGACCCTCGGGTCAACAGGCTGGAGGCCTGGGGTCAGAACCCGCTGACCCGAATCTGCCGGAGTCCCTACGAGGGGGTGACCAGTCCCCACTGTCCTCGCGAGCCCGCCCAGGACGGTCACGTAGCCGAGCTGGGAAAGAAAAGCTTCGTCCCGGGGACTCTGAGGGGCCAAGTCCCGGGGGTCACCGCGGCCGCGCCCAGGGCCAGCCCTCTGCAGAGCCGCACTCAGCTCCGCCGGGGACGTGAGGGGGAGGGGGGCCCGCAGCGGGAGGGTCCAGCCCTGTCCAGCACAGTGGGGCCTTCCCAGCACTGTCCACTGGGAGGCCCCGCTGGGAGTCCGCGCAGAGCAAGTGGGTCCCGTGACAGTCTCGTCTCTGTCCCTGCTGCATGACCCCGCCCCCAGGCCCTGCACGGGCGCCAGCGTCCTCAGAAGCCCGGGGGTCAGTGATGTCAGGCCACAGGGTCACCCGTGTCCCCCCAGGGGGCGGGGAGCCCCTCCTGCACCCGGCAGGCCCCCTGCTTCCTGCCGGCAGCCCAGTGCCCGGCCTTCGGGGGTCTCCGTGGCTGGACCAGAGTGGACGGCCCCGGGCCCTGGGCCCAAACACGCCCCCGAGGCAGCTAGGTGACAAGTGTCCCCTCTGTCCCCTGCCCAGGAGAGCCGCGAGGGCCGCTGAGCTCCTCTGCCCTCCAGCGATGCCAGCCCCACGCCGCTGCGCCTCCGGCCACCCCCTCCGCTGCCTGGACACTCCAACCAGTGACCGCCGAAGGACAGACAAGGCACGGCCGGGGCAGCACGGGCCTGCTCTCCCTCCCCCTTAGACCCTCCCCCAGGACAGCTCGGGCCTGCTCTCCCTCCTCCCCCGGCCCTCCCCCAGGACAGCTCGGGCCTGCTCTCCCTCCTCCCCCCGGCCCTCCCCCAGGACAGCATGGGCCTGCTCTCCCTCCCCCTTAGACCCTCCCCCAGGACAGCTCGGGCCTGCTCTCCCTCCTCCCCCGGCCCTCCCCCAGGACAGCATGGGCCTGCTCTCCCTCCCCCTTAGACCCTCCCCCAGGACAGTGCGGGCCTGCTCTCCCTCCTCCCCCGGCCCTCCCCCAGGGCAGCACGGGCCTGCTCTCCCTCCTCCCTCGGCCCTCCCCCAGGACAGTGAGGGCCTGCTCTCCCTCCCCCCTCGGCCCTCCCCCAGGGCAGCAAGGGCCTGCTCTCCCTCCCCCCTCGGCCCTCCCCCAGGGCAGTGCGGGCCTGCTCTCCCTCCCCCCTCGGCCTTCCCCCAGGGCAGCGAGGGCCTGCTCTCCCTCCTCCCTCGGCCCTCCCCCTTCCTCCGGGTGCCATGGCTGTTGAGCACGTTCCTCTCTCACCCCCAGGCCCTCTCTGACCGATGCTCCGATGCTCCACCAGTTCTGCTCCCCTCCCCCCTCTCCCCTCCCCTCCCCCACTGTCTGGTGCCCAGCAGGACCCTGAGAGCAGCCGTGTCTGACAGAGTGGAAACAGGGAAGGTGGAGAGGACGCCCCGTGGGGTCCTGCCAGGGACGCCCCCGCACCCCATCACCCGCCTCGCTCCTCCCTTCCACCCCCACCACTCCCTCCCTCCCCACCCCTCCTATCTCTCAGAGAGGTGTGGCCTTGCCCAATACTCAGCCCAAGGTGGAGGCCCCTGACACAGCCGGACCCACGGCCTGAGCGTCACCGGCCGGGCACCGGCCTGGCTGCTGAGTCTCAACCTCTGCCCGACCCTGGGTGCCCTGAGCACTGCTTAGGAGCCCCCCGAAGGGCCTGTGAAGTGACTGGGCAGCAGGGTCACCTGCAGGTGACCAGATGAGGCCACAGGCGAGGCCCCGAGCCCAGGATGGAGCAGCCGGAGCACAGCTCTGGGGTGGGGGCGGCAGGGCGGGGGCAGGAACCCGGCCCCCGGAGGGCCTGGACCCGCACCTCATCCGTCTCCACAGCCTGTCGCCCCTCGGCCCGGCCACCAGCTGCGGCCCCTGCCCCAGCTGCAGGCCTGTGGCCAGCCCGGCCCTAACGACGCCGAGAGGGACAGGGGTGGGGGAGCTCGCGGCTGGAGGAAACGGGCCCCCGCCTGCCCCCCGCCCCAGGGTCCCAGGAGGCAGTGGGAGGAGGCAGGCGGGGGGCCGGGGCTCTGCGGGGCGAGGCTGTGGGCTGAGGGGCGAGGGGCGCGTCAGCCGCTCCCAGCAGGCAGACCAGGGAGCTGAAACGGGCTTCCCGAGGGCCCAACCCCGGACCTGTCCCTGCTGTCGCACCGGAAGGGCCATGGTGCCCAGGGCTCGGGGACCGGACCGGGTGCTGGGGACAGTCCTGCAGACCGCGGGGAGCAGAGGGTCGGGGAGGGGGACTGTCCTTCCAGACGCACACGCGAGCCCTGGGCTGTCCCAGTCTCACACACACACATACACGTGCGCGAGTCCGCACACACACACACACACACACAAACATACACACACACACACACACCCCAGCGTCAGGAGGACACGACCGGGAAGGGACGGCGCGGCCAGGGGACCCGGCCAGAGGCGGCCCCAAACGTCACTCGGGCCCAGAGAGTGTCTGGTGTCCGCAGGCTGCACAGCCGGAGGGGCCGGCCTGACCACAGCCTCGGGGGTGGGGAGCGTGGGCCCGCCCCCGGCGTGGACATCAGTGGGGGACTGGGACACAGACGCCGAGTGGCCAGGCCCTGGGGACCGGCGGCAGCCACCAGGCAAGGCCCATGGGCCCCGCCGAGCGGGGTGCCCAGCGCCCAGGAGCCGGGGGCGGGGGCTTCTTGGGGTGAGGGCAGCCTGGGCTGGGCAGTGAGGCTGGAACCGAGGGCCACGGGAGTGTGGACGGTGTCTGGGGACTGGCGGGGGGTAGGGGGGAGCGGGCTGGGGGCCGGGCAGGACTCGGCCTCGGGTGGAGGACGGGGCGGGAGCTGCCACGGCCCCGCCTGGACGTTCAGGGGGCGGCCGGGGCGGCCCTGAGGACACCCGCAGCCCACCTGGGCCAGGGCTCTGAGACTGGGGGTCTGTCCAGGCCCGGGCGGGAGCGGGCAGAGAGAGGCCCAGAAGCCCAGGCCGGGGGGAGTCAGGGTGTTCCCGGGCACGGGGAGGACGGTGCGAGCCGGGGGGGTCCATGGAGAGGACACGTCCAGGCCGCTGCCCGCTGGCCCCGGGGGCAGGGCTGGGCAGGGCAGCGCCTGCTCCCCGCCCGCCCTCGGCGAGTCCGCGCCCCCGCCCGCTCGCCCGCAGGCGCCTCACTTGAGCTGGTGCTCCCGGGAGCCGCGGATGCGGGAGGAGAAGCGCTCGGCCAGCTTGTCCAGGCCCCGCGAGTACTCGAGCTCCAGCTCCGCCTTGCGCCGGAAGAACTCCTGCAGGTCCTGCAGCAGCTGCAGCCGCGACTCCGCCTGCTGCTCCAGGCATCTCAGCTGCTCCGCCAGCTGCGCGCGGATCTCTGCGGGACACGCGGGCGTCAGTGCAGCCGGCCCGGCCACCCGCCCCCACCCACCCGCCACGCCCGGAGCCTTTCCCACCCGGGACACGCAGGGAGAAGCTCGTGAAAACCAAGACGTGGTCAAGGTCCGCCCGGGGACCCCACAGCCCAGCCGACAGCAGGATCACGAGGGGTGCAGGGAGGGGAGAGGGGGAGAGAGGGAAGGAGAGAGAAAGGGAGAGAAGGAGGCAAGAGATAGGAGAGGGGGGAGAGAGCGAGAGAGAGAGAGAGAGAGAGAGAGAGAGAGAGAGAGAGAGAGAGAGAGAGAGAGAGAGGGAGGGAGGGGGAGAGGAAGGGGAGAGAGGGAGAGAGAGACAGAGGGAGAGAGAGAGGGAGGGAGAGAGAGGGAGAGAGAGGGAGAGAGAGGGAGGGAGAGAGGGAGAGGGAAAGAGAGGGAGAGAAGGAGAGAGAGGAAGAGAGAGGGGGAAAGAGAGGGAGAGAGAGAGGGAGAGAGAGAGCGAGGGAGAGAGAGAGGGAGAGAGAGAGGGATAGAGAGAGGGAGAGGAGAGGGAGAGAGGGAGAGGGAGAGAGAGAAGGAGAGAGAGAGAGAGAGAGAGAGAGAGAGAGAGAGAGCTCGCTGATGCTGGCTGGCCCGGGCCGGAACCGGACTGGGCTGGGCGTTACTTCGGGCCTGGTGAGCACGTGCCGGCGTCCACACTCCTTCCCAGGCAGCACGGGGCAGGGAAGTGGCCACACTTCAGTGACACTCAGCTGGGCAACGGCACAGGCCAGAGAGCTCGGAGCTGAGCTACAACCCCCGGCCGGCCCCGGCGGTCAAGCCCCGGCCCGTCCACCCACTGCTGGTGTCCCCGGAGTGGGCTCAGCCTTCAGGCCGTGCTGCTCAGCCCAAGTCGCCAGGGGGCTCTGCGCTCCCCACCCAAAACGCCCCGTGGGCCCCCTGGAATCCGAGACCCGCCACACTGCGGGGGTCCGCACCCTCCAGAGGGCTCGGGCCAGGCCTCGGACTGTCCACCCGGCACCCTCTTACCTCTCCAGACAGCCGCCCCCAGGAAGGCCCCCGGGGGACAGATGGGAGCCCGCGCCCACTCCCCTCGACTCTGCCCGCCCAGCCGAGCCTCTCCAGAAGGGAAGCGAACCTCTCCTCACCCCGGCCCCCCCAGCCAGACAGCGCGCTCCCGCAAGCCCGTCCCTTCCTGAGCCTGAGCCCTCGGAGAAGGTCATCGTTTGCTGGAGGATCCGGCTTCCCTGACCTCTGACCTCTGACCTCTGACCACACTCTGCTGTAGGACCCGGGCCCACTTCCTTGGCAGGTGCAGGCCGGGCCGGGGTTCAGGGCAGGCCCAGCCCGGCCTGTAACAGCCTTCCCCCGCCTCTCGGCTGGCCCCATCCCGTGACACAGGGGACCGTCCCCTGCTCGTGCAAAGGGCCCTGCGGCCGGGGCTGGGCTGCTCACCAGCCTCGGCCCAGAGAGACGGCGGCGCCAGCCCTGCTGTCCACGCAGCTGCCGCCCTGCCGGCCCGGGCCAGCCTGCGCCATTCCTCGAACCCTGGCCTTGCCCTCGAGGCCCTGGCACCGCGCGGAGGGGGACGCGCCGACTGGGCGGTTCCTCTTTGGCTGAGACGCTTCCGTGCGTGTGTCCCCGAGCTGGCCTCGGGCAGAAACGCAGCCCTTGTAAGGGTGTGTCCCCTCGGGAGGAACCCGGGTCTGGAGACGGGCCGTGTGCCCCCCCCAAGGACGGCCCCAGAAACCCCCCATTGTGGCGGTCCTGCCGTCTCGGACTCGTCCTTCCTTTTCCCGCACAGACCCCTGATTGTGCTCCGGTCCTTATGCCTGAAGCTTGTTCTTGAGGGGACAGGCACACCCGGCAGTGCTCGGGCTGACTCCTGTCGGGGCGGGGGGGGGGGGTGTATGCGGCCGGCGTGCTGTCCCGCTGCCCCGTCTCTCCAGTCCCCAGCCTGAGATTTTTTTCTTTTTACGACTTACTTCATTTCTCTTCACCCCAAATATGTAGGTAATTGAGCATTTAATTTCCCCTCTGGTCAGGGAACTCCGTAAGTATCTTCCAGCCTGAGTAGCCGTGACTACCCCCGGCCCTGCACCGGCACTGTGGCCCCTGTGCCCCTGGGTAGGGAGCAGGTCTGCACCCCGGGCTCAGGGGGCTGGACCCCTTGTGCCTTGGGGTGTGCATGGTGGGGTGGGGTGCGTCACGGTGGGCTCTGCTCAGAGGGCCTGGTTCCGGGTCCGAGACCCTGCATTCCTATGGCCCCTCGCCCCACCCCAGAGAAGCTGACGGTGTGACCCTCGGGGCTGCACTGGGAGTGGGAATTTGGGGCCCCTGGATCCGAGGAAGTTTTCCTGCAACATTCCTGGGGGGCACACGCAACACGCATCACACACGCCGTCATCCCACTCACACAGGCCACGTACTCACTACATGCCACACACACGGCACACGTACACACTCAGAGACCACACGTGGGGGGGGCGTGCAGGAGGGAAACGGGGACTTAACAGTGGGTGCTGCGCACTGCGGAGGGACGGGTGCTGGAGCCACTGTGTGACCGAGACCCAATCAGGAGCAACTTTGTGACTGCAAATCTCTAATGGTGACTTAAAAAAACAACGTCAGGCATACAGCACCCTCATGCCAACGACACGCTACACACGTGTCATCCCGCATGGGACACACCCCACACCCCACAGGCGCGTGCCCGCGGTGGCTGTGATCCCGCCCCACGATGAAGAGGCTGCGGCTGTGGGCCAGGGCCGGGGGTGTGCCCAGGCCCCCCACAGCCACCTCTCC